>NC_069503.1:616762737-616800237 GCF_027579735.1 Bombina bombina | reverse complement strand
AATTCTGTGAATTCAAAATTGTACATTAATGAGCTGGGTAGATGGCTAGATGAAGAAAAGTACCTTTAAAAGGTTGACATATGTTTGTTTTTTCCCCATTTTCCCCAACCAAGAGCACCACTTCAAATATAGTGTACAAATTTTCCCAGCTGTCAGCTGTACTTATGGATTTTGAAAATGCTGTACTCTATATTGTCTTGGTGGGACCATAAGCTGTGGTACTCATACCATTAGATCTGGTTAAATGCGGGATTTAGGCTTGTTGGTATGTATTTCAAAATTAAGTCAGCTGTAGTGTAAACTGAACAGTTTTAAGTTAACCTGTCTCATTTCAAACACTGAGCAATCTTAGTCTGAGAGTATAAAATTTTATGCAGATGTAAAAATCTTAGATAAAATGCCTCCTTGCATAAAGGGTCAGTAAACTGGAATGTAATATATTTTTTTATATGTATATATATATATATATATATATATATATATATATATATATATATAATTATAATGCATATCTGCCAAAAGGGCATCTACCATTTGTGTATCGAGGAGGAAACATTTCTGCATGGTTTTAAATATAGAATTTCTACAGCATTGTCAAATAATCATAAATACACTGCTGCTAAAAAAATGTGTTTTTATGGACCCCTAGCCCCACCAAACAACTACTACCACACTGAAGTTACAATCCAAAATTGCACAAAGAAATAAAAAACATTTGCTAAGTAAGTACTAGCTCCTCTGCAAATGAAAGTGATCTGCCGTCTGACCCAGGTACACACTGTACAAAGTGCCAAGTCTGTCTCACACTGCGCATAGTGGTTTAGTGCACACTAAGAAATCTTCTCAAATGATAATACTTTACTCCTTGTAATAACATTTCCCATGCTCAATTAGCACACTGCTGTAGTACCCACTGGTGGCTGCCCAAATTTAAAAAAAAAAAAAAAAAAAAAATTTTTTTTTTTTTTAGTTCTTGCCTCATGGGGCCCCCCTGGCTCATTGGGCCCCTGACAGGAGTCACCCCTGTCACCCCCTGATGGCGGCCCTGACTCCAACTCTGCTTTGCCACTAGTTTTCTCTTGCATTCTCTTGGAGGTTGTGCATCACATGCTATAAAGTGTGCAACTATGTTGCATTTTGGTACTTTGGTTCAGTTTTGTGATTGACTTTGAATTCAATAGGGATGTGATGTAACAGGAAAATATCACAAATTCTCAATTTTAGATTTGATCTTTTGTGGTGCCGTTTTTATTAATTCTCAATCTGGAAGCTGATCTAGAAAAATGGAACTTGCCGGCCGTCTCATTTATCAACATTGGCTGTGTTGGACTCAGTTTGTAATCAGTCTGTTAATGGGGAAAAAATAAAAATAACGGAATTGAACCAAATGAAAGACAGACTTTTCTATAGAAAAGTAGTATGTTCAGTGTTAAATCAGGTATATCTCTTCTTTTACTAACATAAGAGATTTGAAGTGGTAAGTGACCCCTAGATAGGCTTCAGTTTGGGTGCCACATCAGTAGCAAAGAACTGCAAGTATCTAATTGTCCTAACCGGAAATAATTATATTGTTCAAGGAATAGAGTTTGCTGGCCTTTGCTACAGTACAGGAACAATGTGTTTTTAAGTTTAATTTTGGAGGTAAGTTTAACAGGAAAAAAGTAAGGTCCAAAGCAAGACTACAGTTGAATAAAACATTGGTGTGACTCAATACTTCAGCCCAGTAGGGTTGGGTCTTAGGACAAGACCGCCAGATATGGAAAAGCAAGTCCCTCTCGCCACATCCTTGCCAACATTGGTCTGTCACCCCAGGAAATAAGTATTTAAAGGGATTCTAAACCCCCATTTTTTCTTTAATGATTCAGATAGAGCATACAAATTTAACCAACTTTCTAATTTACTCCTATTATCAATTTATCTTCATTCTCTTGCTATCTTTATTTAAAAAGCAGGAATGTAAAGCTTAGGGGATATCCCATTTTTGGTTAAAAACCTGGGTTACGCTTGCTTATTGGTGGCTAAATGTAGTGTTATCCAGGGTGGTGAACCTAAAATAAGCCATCTCCTAAGCTTTACATTCTTGCTTTTTAAATAAAGATAGCCAGAGAACGAAGAAAAGTGATAATAGAAATAAATTAGAAATTTGCTAATAAATTGCATGATCTATCAGAATCATGAAATAACAAATGTGGGTTTAGTGTCCCTTTAAGCTTCTGCAGTGGATACCATATAGCAATCCTGCTTTTTTCCACTCATTTCCCTTTCGTAGAACTCTGTTAATTTATTTTATATCATTTTATTTTATCTTCATAATAAGAGATATTTGTTCTTGAGGTTCTTTATTATTCAATGCTTATTGATTTTACACTTAGTCAGCATTTTCAATGTATCACATGCCAATCTGAATTACATCCATTCTTAAAGTAGTTGAATGCTTTTTTTTGTAAATTTGTACCCCTTTTCTGAATTGTCTTGCAAATTGATGTCCTAAATAAGTTGCCTATTTAGCTGGCATATTAAAATTAACCATGTAAATATGTTGATATCCTATATAATAAATGGCCAAGTATGTTTGTCAGATGCAGTCATGCGCAGTAGAGACTGCACGTGACAAACATACCTGGCTGTTTGGATCCTGACACTCAGCATTCAGCACAGAGCAAGGCTGAAGCGGAGTGTCAGGGGGCGTGGCCGACGGGAGTGTCGTGATGTGGGCGTGACCGGGCATGGTGAGGGGCGTGGCCGGGTGTGGCGAGGGGCGTGGCCGGTGTCACCGCTGTGGGGCGTGGCCAGGTGGGGTGCCGCGATGGGGGCGTGGCCAGAGAGGCAAAGGGTTTGAAAGCCAGAGAGGGAGGGAGACGGGCCAAAGAGTGGGGGAGAGAGCCAAATAGAGGGGGGAGAGAGTCAAAGGGGGGGAAAAGAGAGCGCAAGAGAGGAAAGTGAGCCAAAGAGGAGAGAGAGCAAAAGAGAGGAGAGAGTCAAAGAGGGGGGAGAGAGAGCACAAAAGAGGGGTCAGAGAGAGCAAAAGAAAGGGGGGAGAGAGCCAAAGGGGGAGAGAGCCAAAGAGGGGAGAGAGCAAAAGAGGGGAGAGAGAGTGCAAAGGAGAGGGGGGAGAGAAAGCAAAAGAGAGAGGGGAGAGAGAGCAAAAGAGAGGGGGGAGAGAGCAAGGGGTGGGACCGCTGTACTACAAAAAATGGCCTGTGTACACGGGCTTTAGTACTAGTACTATATATTTGCTGTATTTGTTTATTTTAGAGTACTAATACCAAACATACAAATAGAAAAGGTGAAATAAATGTTAAAATTCCAATTAAAACTAGCAGTATTGATTATGTACTCACTACTAGTAATGCCGACTGTCTGATGGGGACAACTCCTGCAACTCTGTTAGTAGAGAGTTACACACATCTGCCCGCTTAATGAAAAATCATTAGTTTTCTTGAAAGAACATGCATTTTTAAAAAACATCAACAAAAATTCTGTAATACTCTCTATTTGATTTTTTTTTTTTAAATGGACTACAATACTGTTTTAAGCACATCCTTAATCACGTTGCATGACCATTTCTAATATACTTAAAGGGACAAGCTACTTGATTTTTTTTTTTATTGTTGAATAAGATAGATAACACCTTTACTACCCATTCCCCATTATTGTTATATTGATAACCACTAAGTTTGCCTGTTACTGGACAAGAAACTGAATGAACTGAAACTGAATGTACCAAGAGCACACTAGCACAGTCACTCACACACCTTAGGAACAAGCCAGTCGACAGGAGGTAATGGTATGTTAGGTAAACAAATGTATCATGACCATATATATGTAATGATTTTTTTCACACACGGCTGTACTGCAAATGGCCACAGACTGCTCAAAGACCTCCTTAGTCCTTCCTTACAGTACTATGGATTACCATGAGGAAGTCAGACCCGCTCAGTAGTCTACTGCACTTATGCACTATATATCTGCAACAGCGAGTATGACTGTCACTGCACTGCGCAGTGCACACTTAAGCCAGGGACAATGTAGGAGCCGGCGATAACGCTATGTAACCACTCACTAAGCAAAGTAATGTTCAAATCACGCAGCCATGGCAAACATGAGTTAAACTGCTTCTCATGTTTGCCACTGCCGCGTGACTTTGACATTACAGATTGGTTACATACCGTGGTGCACAGTAGTAGTTGCCAAGCTGCTAGCAATATCTGGGTCATCTTTGTGGATGATCATGATCATCATCCATTAATTTTCCTGAGTCTGACCACCTGGTGTACTGTTAACATAACAGTGAGTCGCCGTGCTCACTGCTCAATATGGAAAACCCAGAGTGCCCTGCCTAGCTATCAGCCCACACGCAGATATATATATCCATTGCCCAGCTACCTACAACAATAATTCCCAGTATCCAGTTCATGCCCCACTGGATAACAGTCCTGTAATGTCTGCTGGGATGTGGCTAGAGAGGGAAAGACTGACATGGTGGAGCATCGAGGTGAGGGGCCTCACATTCCTTAACAGCTGGACTATGTTAAAGCTGGAAGATGGTCTTATTCTGGCTCTAAGGTGATAGCTATGATGCTACTACTACTTTTAGAGCATACATATGTATTGTATTTGTATCCACTATCCATGCAGTATACTTGTGTATGCTCGGGGGCTGTATGCAACATTTAAATGCATGGGAGAACGACGTGATTTAAAAGACATGCAATTCCTGGTTATTTTGGTTCTATATATTATACCATAAACACAAATGTAAGCTCTGAAACTGCGTTATACTACCTGGATGGTTATAAAATAATAAACTACAAGTTTGCTCAATTCTCTCTCTTTCCCCTCTCTATTTCCCCTCTCTCTTTCCCTCTCTCTCTCTTCCTCTCTTTCCCTCTCTCTCTCTCTTTCCCTTTCTCTCGCTTTCCCCCTCTCTCTCTCTCTCTCTCTCTCTCTCTTTTCCTCTGTCTCTCTCTCTCTTACCCTCTCTCTCTCTCTACCTCTCTCTCTCTCTTTCTCCCTCTCTCTCTCTACCTCTCTCTCTCTCTCTTTCTCTCTCTCTCTCTTTCCCTCTATCTCTCTCTCTTCCCCCCCTCTCTCTCTATTTCCCTCTCTCTTTCTCTCCCTCTCTCTTTCCCTCTCGCTCTCTCTTTCCCTCTCTCCCTCTCTCTTTCCCTCTCTCTTTCTCTCCCTCCCTCTTTCTTTCCCTCTCTCTCTCTCTCTTTCTCTTTCCCCCTCTCTCCCTCTTTTTCCCCTCTTTCTTTCTCTCTCTTTCCCTCTCTCTCCATCTCTCTCTTTCCCTCTTTCCCTTTCTCTCTCTCTCTCTCTCTCTCTCTCTCTCTCTCTCTCTTTCCCTCTCTCTCTTTTACTTTCTCTCTCTTTCCCTCTCTCCCTCTCCCTCTTTCCCTCTCTCTCCCTCTCTTTCACTCTCTCCCTCTCTCTCACTCTCTCTCATTCTCCCTCTCACTCATATAAAACAATGTGACTGCAGTTACTATAGTAGCATTATCTCCCTTTTGAGTAATTCCTACATGTACAGTATGTACTGTGTACTTTGCCTCAAGCACAAATCTGAAACAATGCCAGCTGCATTTACCCTCTTCCAATTGGTTGAAGGCAAAGCAATGCATGCAGGTAAAAAATAAACTATGTAAGTAGTATTGTATTTTACTGGGTATCTATTGAGTATTATTATTATTATAAGAAGGAAGTATGCCTCTCAAACACTCATCACTTTATGCAGACTGTAACTTCAAATATATATTGTAGTTACTGTACTGCACTGTTTTGCTACTATTATTATTATTATTATTAACTTTATTATGCAGCCTTTTTTATATTGTATATTCAGGCCATGCATTTTCTTTGCAATTAAGCCCTTGTCTTTTAGGGAAGTACTATATTGTGGCTCAGTGAGTTGCAGCCTTCTGTTGTACCTAAGATCGGGGTATATTTGGAGGGGGGCTGTTTGGGGAGGTGTTATCCATTCGTTATTCGTGTTAGGTGACTATATATGTTTTCATGCTTCTTCTAAGGCTAATAGTGGAGTCTTTTAAACCTCTGTGTCAAGCCTCTCATATAGGCCCCAATTTATCAAGGTCTGTCGGACCTGATCCGACAGTGCGGATCAGGTCCGGCAGACCTTGCTGAATACGGCGAGCAATACGCTCGCGTATTCAGCATTGCACCAGCAGCTCACAAGAGCTGCTGGTGCAACGCCGCCCCCTGCAGACTTGCGGCCAATTGGCCGCCAGCAGGGGGGTGTCTATCAACCCGATCGTACTCGATTGGGTTGATTTCCGGCGATGTCTGTCCGCCTGCTCAGAGCAGACGGACAGGTTATGGAGCAGCGGTCTTTGTGACCGCTGCTTCATAACTGCTGTTTCTGGTGAGCCTGCAGGCTCGCCAGAAACACAGGGCATCAAGCTCCATTCGGAGCTTGATAAATATGCCCCAAATTGTCACATGAGGATGATTTGAGAATGTCACTAAACAATATGTTTGACCTGTCATGGGATTTCTGAACCTACAAATACTGCTATACTGTACACATTCCCAAATTTGTAGGTTTAGAAATCTCATGACTGGCCAAACAGATTGTTTAGTGACTTTTTTCAGATAGAGCTACACAAAAGCATTGCTTACCAGATATGATTAATAAAAGTTTGCAATATATTTTAATTATTTATTTTGCTCCCTTTCTCATGTAATTTAGCACTGAAAGTTGAGTTCTATTGCTTTTTAAGTGCACCTTATTTTTTAATTTGATAAAACATCCTCTTCATAGGGAATATTAACCAAATTGACTAACCCCCCTAAACCCTGTTTCTATAAAAGGAATGAGATTAAACATGACATAATCCAAAATATCTTAAAAACATATTTTGCCCCCTTTCTAGTGTAATTTAGCACTGAAAGTTGAGCAATTTCTAATTATCAGAACATGGAATGCACCTTGCTGACTTCTCAAGGCTAAGTCTGCTACATATCTGTCGCTAATTGGCTTTAGTGGATATCAGCTGCAAAACTCTTTATACTAACTTTATAACAGTGGGTGGCCTTGTTGTCTGAGGAATAAAGAACAGATTGGCTTCTCCTTCTCTAAATAAGGAAAACGGTGGGTGGAATTTGACTATTGGAGAATAGCTGCAGTAAAAAGGATGTTCATTTGTTTTAAAACATTAAAGGAGCATGAAACACTAAATATTAATTGCATGTTTCAGATAGAACATACAATAGTAAACAGCTTTACATTTTATTTCTGTTATCTCATTTTATTTTTCTTTGAAAAGCGTACCTATGGAGGCTAAGGAGCAGCAATGCACTACTGGGAGCAGCTGGCGATTGGTGGCTGCACATATATGCCTCTTGTCATTGGTTCATTAGCACCCAGTAGAGCATTTCTGCATATTATTCAACAAAGGATACCAAGAGAATGAAGTAAATTTATTACTAGTAGTAAATTGGACCTGCAACCTGCCAATTTTTTTTTTTTTTTTAATTATTTTTTATTGAGGTTTTGCGTAACAAACATAAAACATAGATCGCCTTTTAACAACAGAAAAAAAAAGAAAAATACAAATGGAATTGAGAAAAATAATTTGACATTTATAAAATATGCAGTAGGTAGGCTAAAGAACCCTCGATTTTGCAATAAAATAGCATAAGCGACTGACCAGTTGGAAACACACCTTTAAGCCAAAAGGTCTATAAATCTAAAGCATAACTGATGGTCAGATGGGTAGCTCTTTATGAGCTTCAAGAAGAAAAGGAATGAATATATAATATGGGGGGGGGGTATTTCAGCGGGTAAGCACCGCTATTTAAATGAGGGAAAGGGTGAAGGGGGTGGAGGGGCGGAGCCATATATAAGGGCAACTTGAAGAATATGGCGGGACCTTTAAAGTTGTTATTGGTGAAATAGTTGAAGGACGAAAGGTCAGTGGGGACCATATGGAATTTGGTGGCTTGAGATGCATGGGCACAAAAAAGAGAGTATTTCATCAGGGGGTTAATATTGTATATATATATAGGTTGATGACTGGAGGGGTCCTATAGTAAAATATTAAGGGAAATCTGGAGCATATTTTAACATTAAACATATGGAGTAAGGCAAGTATGTAGCTATGCTAGAATAGTTTGTTTAAGACTGAAGAATGATGGCGTGGGGAATAGGCAAGAGATAATTGTTATAATATATTTTTAAGAAAAATAAATTTGATGTTCAATAACATCTATGCCATATAAAGTATAATTATTGCATGGCATAGTGGCTTAAAAATAGCTATGTCAATAGTATAAACTAGCATTGGCAAGTGTTACAGTAAAAAGTGTGTGAAGGTTACTTAAACCTAGCTCATGAGGAAATTACTCATATTGGGTATAGAAACATTTTGATTAGCCTGATACGTCTATGAGTAGGTTATAGATTTGTTATATTTTCCTCAGGTTATCTTAATATTAAATAAGCCTTAGTGTGATACAAAGCGTAAGCATAAATTGGAAGTTTTGCCATATTAAGTATGGGGTATCTATAAATATCTACATAAAGATATAGTGAGGATTACCACAAGGTCTGGATTGTACATCTCTTGAATGTCAAAGACTGAACATTAACCCTCGATATAGTATCAGCAATAATATATAGCAAAGGGTAATAACGATATTATGAAGTTAGCCCATAGACAGGGATATCATAAATATGATACATAACATATTCATAGAGAGATATAGTAGTTCATGAGATATTGTAGATAATAGTAGTGTGCAACATTTGCTTTAAGTTAAACCCTAAGATGTTTAGTTATACTAGGCATGAGTACATTTTAGTTAGCCCAGTAATCATGTATTTAGGTTGTTAAATTGTTATGTTCTTCTCAAGCATGCAAGATATGACAATTTACCAAATAGTAAGACAAAGCAAAGCAGTAGAAATTAGTTCAATTCACAACTCTTAAGCTTTCTAAACACGATAAATGTAAAGTGTATAACCTTCTAGCTATATAACAGTGTAATCTGTAGTATCCTAATATGCCAATAAAAATGGGCACATTATTAGCAGACAGATAGGACCTAAGGGTGCCAGAATACAATTAAATCTTGTGAATTAGAATACAGATTAGGATTAGTTCTGACCTTATTTTCCCTTCTAATAATATTATTATATCCATAATGTGTGGGAAATAGCAGTTAGTGAAGGCCTTTATCAAGGCTTAAGATAACTCAACTATAAATTTATAAAAGGGATGAGAAACAATAAAACAGAAGGCTTGGGGAATATATTGGGTTCAATCATACTAAAGATATATTTCTATGGATATCTACTTGCAGGCCTGTTGTTATTCCCACTTACATGAATACCCTGTAAGAGGCTTATGCGTTTCTCTCCAAAACAAAAAGGCTCTAACAAACTAGGCTCGATTAGGAAATGCGTATTAGTACTAAGATAAGCTATCCACATAATAACTAAGTAAACTCAACTTGCACATAGCAGACAACACATCAGACCTTTTGACCATGTCATCATTAACATATGTCTGTGGGGCAGGGAAGTAACCAAATGCTCTACAGAAGATATGTAAAGTTTTTCAACCATCTTAGGGAATATATACATAAGAAGTGCTGCATCCCCTCTTCATCCTATGCCAGATAACACAAAACAGTTGCAATAGCCTGCCTGCTCGCTGTCGTAAATCATATTGATTTGTTGTTTTAGAATAATTGGGCAATAAGCAGACTAGAAAGAATGGAGCACCATGAAGTGTTCTACTGTAATGTACTATATAGAGAGCATGAGTTCTGTAGATGAGATTCTATTAGTCTTTACAGAAATTTTTGTAATCTATTACTACCCTCTGAATTGTACTATCTTAGCCATAAGGCTAAAGCAAAAACAATACCGTTACTACATAGTTTCAAGAGAGTGAGCTGCGTGTGTGCATACTCACATTGTCATGAGTGAATGGTAAAAGATTGAGCAGTATGTGGCGGGTCCCTTATCTATAAATAAGCTCCCAATTTTGCTTGACAAAGGAAATTAATATTGAGCATAAACTTATTAGAAGAACATAACAATCTAGGGCTTTTGCTTAGTATGAAATAAATAACTTAGTTTTGAGCCAGTCATCTATACATGTAACAAATCTGCTGACATTCTCAGTTGTAGGGAATAATGTGGGACCCAGAAATAACTTTGGGCTTAGCGGTGAACAGTGAACATATTATAACCAGTAAGGAGAGTCTAAATATTTTGCCTAGTGGCATATAAACCACCCAAGAGGCTGGTCAGGTATGCTATTAGATTAACTTGATGAAGCAAAACATTGATGGATACCGAGATATCCACTGGCTTCCACACCAGTCTCTGAAGTTGTGAAGCCAGCAAACACAGGCAGTATAAAGAAAAATAAGTCACAATAAAAGTTTAACTGTGGATTAGGCGTTTTGTCATATCAAATGGAAGGCATATCTAGATATCTGATAGATGGTATATTGGAGTTTTACCAGAAAGTCTAGCCTCCTCAACAATTGAATACTAGGAACTAATTATTTATAACGGATCTAGTAAGCTTAGCTATATACTAATAGTGTTATAGGGGAGTTTCCCTACGTCTAGGGATAAGGTAGAGCCATGAAGAAAGCTCGGTATTACCCACACAAAAAAAAATTGTTGAAACTTAGTGTTATAGGCTCACCTGAATCAAGCTATATGAGATAGGCTAATGATAATAGTATTACAAGTCTCACTAAAAGTGGACTCTGCAAAAAGTTATGTGAGCGCCTATCATACAATCACAAACATACACAGGAACTTGGTATAAATATGAAAGGTTAAACTCCTCTAAGGGAGGAAGAAAATGTACACAAAATCTAACAGTAGTTAATGCAGACATACAGAAGAAAAGAAAAAAAGGAGAAAAAAAATAATAAGTAGACAACTATATGTTCAACCATCATTGGGGCATACTTTCACTAGTGACTCAGCCTGAAAACAAGCTCTATATGTTCCCCGAGTACTAGATAATATAGTAATAAACTACCTTACTCCAGTTCTCTTAAGATATGTGTGGTCCCTCATATTGGTCAAAAAAGCCTTGTAGCATCCTAAGATAGGTCTAATAGACACAATAGTCCAGGATGGTGACTGCATCATACCAGAAAGTTCAGCGACTGTTATGTTCATTTTTAGGCTAGAGCCATGTCCAGCTCTATCCTGAAAGTAACTCTGATCTGGCATACTTGCCCCTGCAGAAAAAGAAGTCTCCTTCATTATGGGGCATTCCTGATATCTCATAGCAGCCTCTGTCATATTGCAACATGTGTGAAGGGCAAGCGTACAATCTGGACCTAGGATTTCCACTTCGCACTCATCTGTCAGACAACTAGCTCCATTCACTTCACTTGAGCGCTCCTGAGCCCCGCTTAGGGCCAGTACCTCCCGGCAGACCTTGGGTACTGTAGTATTGATCACAGGGATAGTAGAGGAAAAAGACAGCCTTATTTCTTCTGTAAGTTCCTCTGTATGACGATCTAGCTGATCTGCTAGGGCTCTGAGTAGGACTCTTAGCTCGAGCTGCATGACGCAGCTGTCAAAGGAGTATTTTTCGTAGCAAGTTAGACTGGGTCCCCCTATAGTATATCCAGAATACGCTTGTTAGGGGTTGCCTGTCGGTAGTCCAGATTAGCGTTGGCTTGTTCTGTATATTGCAGTCGTCACTTCACCAATATAGAGGTTAAAGACTTCTATGCCATGTTTGTCACAAATCGAATGCACACTATACTGCTTGTGTGAATCTGAGAGAAAAAAAAATGGCAGCTGTAGCGTGTTTCTTGTGCCAGGCCTCTCTGGTTGTTTTGGATATTAACCTCCTCTAAGTATTCAGCAAAGATCAGGTCTCATGAAGATTAGTCTTTGGAGTTGTTAATACTCTGTTTGGACAAGTTTGTGGAGCCAAGGGGTCATGTAAACAGTAGTAAATAAAGCTCTCTTACAGAGCTGCAGGAAGATGTGACCACTCGGCTCCTAAGCTGGCTCCGCCAGTCACAACCTGCCAATTTAATCATAAATTTAAGCTGCCTCTGTCAGGTTCATATATGGGTTTCTCGGGCATAACATAGCCAGCGCCTCACCAGCCTCTGACCTCACTGCACGTCACTGGAGGGAGGGTTAAAGGTTAGTAAATGCCTGCATGTGGTATGCAGGGAAGAGCACAGTAATAAAGATAACGATAATGATCTTCCCCTCTAGAATGACTTCTGACAATCCATTTTGGGTCCTGGACTTGTAAAAATAAGGTAACCCTTTGCTGTGCTTATTATACAGGCTGTGGCTGTGTAGTGTTTAAATATGTTATTTCTAACTTTATACAAGAGTTTTAATCTATCTGCACACGTATTCTGAAAGAAAATAAATTACTCCTTTTAACACTATGATTTTGTCAAAATTTTATATTTACTGTATTGCTTAAGCTTCTTCTAGACCAGATCCCTTGAAATGAATAAGTTCACTGTCCAAGGGAGTATAAAGCACTCACCAGATTTCAGTCAACTGTGCAAATTTTTTTATTAGAGTGACGTTTCAGGATAAGAAAACCCCTTCTTCTGACAATCAAACATTGTGAAATAAAAACATATATATGCCTATTTGGTCCACCCTCAAATCAATTAACAAATCAGTGAGCACCATATGCAAAATAAGAGCTACTGAGCATGTCTGTGAAAATGAAAACAAATCAAAACAATAAAGATATTGGTATGTGAGAATAGTGAAATAAAGTGAAAATAAGGATGCAATTGCACTGTCCACTTCTGTCCTAGTGAATTAGATTCGTTTATTGTCATTGTACAAAGTAAAAAAAAACAGAGACAACGAAATTATAATTGAAAATCTAACCAATCCCATACACAGATAGCACTATAATGGTAAGACTAATAGATAACAAAAATTCAAGTGACTTGTGCAAAAAATTTCTATACCACAAAAATAAACACAATGCAAGTGTAATAAAGTGCAAGTGCGAAAAAATCAGTTCCATACAAAGGAATATATATATGTGTAAAAAAATACAATATAAAAAGTTGCTCATCTTACTCACACATGTGTATATTTGTGTTATGTATATAATGTGAATCGTGTGTGTTTTTTATAAATCACATGTGTATTTTATATTATATGTGTTATGTGAATAAAAGGTGAAGTGAAAAATCACCATTAACAGGATAATCAATTAGATTAAGTTAAAACTATTAATTTAGCACTTTCTTCGTTATAAATAAAAAATCCAATCATAAAAGATAATAAGGATAAAAAGATAAAAAGTAAAAAAAAATATGAGCATAAGAGAGGATTTTTAAAAGTTATTATTTAGCAGGGTAATGGCTCTTGGAAAAAAACTATTCCAAAACGTAGCAGATTTTCCTTTTAAAGGGGCATAATACCCAAATGTTTAAACACTTGAAAGTGATGCAGCATAGCTGTAAAAAGCTGACTAGAAAATATCTCCTGAACATCTCTATGTAAAAAAGAAAGATATTTTACCTCAAAAGTTCATCATTAGCCACCTTCCATTGTAAAGGATTTCTAAGCAGCATTTTAGTGTGTCTGTCCTGGGACAGCTTAGGGGATGAGCCTCGTGAACTCTGATATTATTTCACCAATCAGGTAAAGGAAGCTTACTATGAAATCTCATGAGAGTTAAGTCAAATCTCTTGAGATCACAGTAAGAGTTCATGACCTCAGCACTGCTGATGCTGATTGGCTGCTGTTCATTTCTTCATTTTTTTTTTATTTTTACCTGCAGCTGGGAGCAGGTGAAGTATAACTTTTTACACAGAACTTACTCTGCTGAGCTGAGGAGATTGTGAGGTAAAATATCTTCCTTCTTTACATAGAGATGCTCAGGTGATATTTTCCTGTCAGCTTTTTACAGTTATACTGCATCAGTTTCAAGTGATTTAGCATATGAGTATTATGTCCCTTTAAACTTCTATAACGTCTCCCAGATGGTAAAAGGGCAAATAATCTGTTGCTAACATGAAAAGGATCATGAGTAATTCGATAGGCCTTTAAAAGGCTACGTCTGCTTTGAAGATCTTCGATAGAAGGTAACTGAGCACCTATAATATACTGGGCGGTTTTAACTACCCGTTGCAGAGCTTTGCAATCAGAATTAGTACAGTTTCCATACCATACTGTGATACAGTTAGTAAGAATACTCTCAATAGTACAACAATAAAAATTAATTAAAATCTGAGTAGATAAATTAACTTTTTTTCAGTGATCTTAAGAAATAGAGACGTTGTTGAGCTTTTTTCACTAAAATTGAGGTATTCAAACACCAAGTCAAATCTTCAGAGATGTGTGTGCCCAGAAACTTGAAACTTGATACACGTTCAACCTCAGTTCCATTTATATAAATGGGCAGATGTAAACATCGATTGGATTTCCTAAAATCAATAATGATTTCTTTCGTTTTTTTGGTATTTAGGTCCAGGTTATTCTCAGCACACCAAGTAGCCAGATGCCTTATTTCCTCTCTATAAGCTGATTCATCATTGTCACTGATCTGGCCTATCACAGTAGTATCATCAGCAAACTTGATGATACTATTGAATTCATACTTAGGCAAACAATCATGAGTGAAAAGAGAGTATAACAATGGACTCAATACACACCCTTGAGGAACACCAGTATTAAGGGTCAAAGTAGATGAAATGTGATCACCAATTTTTACAGATTGAGGTCTATTTGTCAGGAAGTCCAGGATCCAGCTGCATAATAAAGTATTAATGCCAAGATCATGGAGTTTGGCAGCCAGCTTAATAGGGATAACTGTGTTAAATGCTGAACTAAAATCAATAAACAACATTCTAACATAAGTGTTATTGTGATCTAAATGAGTGAGGGCAGAATGCAAAACTGACGAGATAGCATCTTCTGTTGACCTATTCTGGCGATAAGCATATTGGTTAGGATCCAATGCAGGTGGTAGGCAAGTTTTAAAATAAGCCATGACCAGCCTCTCGAAACATTTCATAAAGGCTGAAGTAAGTGCAATGGGGCGAAAGTCATTTAAACAGACTGCTGCAGATTGTTTAGGCACAGGAATGATGGTGGTTTCCTTAAAACATGTAGGAACAGTTGTTTGAGCCAGAGACAAATTAAAAATATCAGCAATTACTGTAGCCAGTACTCCAGCACAAGATCTTTTTTTTTTTTTTTTTTTTAAATTTATATATATATATTTTTTATTTTTTTTTTAATTTTATTTTATTTTTTTACTTTGTGCACACTTATATTATCAGTGCTAGGTAGTTTTAGAATGTTTCACAAACTTATTTTCAATATATGGAACCCCAAATGTAAAATTAAACACATAGTTAGAAACAGTAACCTCAACATCCTATCATAACTTTTCAGCGCAAACACACATAAGTACAATATATGTTTTTAAACATGTTACATGCTAACAAATAAAATCTATTTTTTAAAACATTGCGACACAACTAGGTTTATGATAAGGCTAGTAGTTTAATTATGGTCCATAGGACATATAGTCAGTAACATCACTTAAACTAAAAAAAGATATAACTAATACCTTCACATTAAGGGGTTAAAAAACCAAATACCTACATATATCATCAGTATAGACACTAATTGCAGGCACAATGTGATTATGTTTTTTGAAGTTTTGCATATATGTATAATGCTATAACATTATAATGCATAATTTCCCAATTCTGGTTATCCATCTTAACATCTATGCATATATCAACAAAATGTATAAAACTTAAAGAAGTTGAAAAACATACTAGTTGTTTAATGACAAATTACCTAAATGCCAACTTCCAAAATGGAGGATGTAACCACAAACCTGGCAGAAACTCATCAATGGATTGTTTAAAAGGACTCTTGGACATGCGCACTAACATTCCTTGACAAAACATACCAGCGAAACGTACGTCGGTACTGAACTGTTCTATATTGAGTTTTATTGCGTCTCTACACTAGCCAGGACACCTGGGGGCTTAGCGCTATTGTCTTGCTACTAAAAAGGTTTTGGTTTCGGCGGTCACACTCCTGCTGATCCATTTACCTCTTTGCAAGTTTGGCGATTTGAAGCATTTGCTACAGCATATCTGCTTTTGTACCCTTACATTGTGGTGTTATCAAGGCTTATGTGACGCTTTTATATATTTTAAAATAAATTTGTATCCAAGTTTTGCCTAGTGTACTGTTTTCCCATCAGTATAAAGTGGGAGTGCGCATATCATTGAGCTTAGTGGAAAGCTCCAACAAATGTGAGTAGTCATTTGTTACAAAACAACTACTTCCTCAAAGTGCCATTACAGATTCACACTATGTTGCAATTTTCTGTTTCCTTTTTTATGGGATCTCACTGAGGAATGCTAACAAGCTGAAAAACTCATCCAGAGGACACAGACATATCCTTGATTCAGAACTTTATTTGGTTTTCCTTTTATGATTTTTGTTATCACATTTATTTCACAAGATCTTAACACATGTCCAGGAATATCATCAGGACCGGCTGCTTTGTGTACATCTACCTTAGAGAGGACCTGGTACACTTCAGCAACGGAAAAGTTCAGAGGCAATTCATCTGGTGGATGCGTGAATTTAGCAATTGATTCTTTGTTCTCACGATCAAAGCGAGCATAAAAATGGTTAAATTCGTCCGGGAAGGAAACATCATTAATTGTGGGGACTATGCTTGTGGTTTTATAGTCAGTAATGGTCTGTATACCTCGCCACATTCTTCTAGAATCAGAATTGTTATTAAAGTGCTCTTCTATGCGTGTTTTCAAGTCAAATTTAGCTTTTTTTATTCCTTTCTTTAGATTGGATCGTGCCAAACTATAAGCCTCAGCATTACCAGTTCTAAATGCAATGTTACGGGCTTGCAATAAGAGGTGGACCTCTTTGTTCATCCAAGGTTTTTGGTTAGGAAAGGTTTTAATCCTCTTATAGGTGGTTTCCTTGCTAATACAATAGTGAATATGATCTAAAACAGATGATGCATACAAGTCTAGGTCAACTTGAGAGTCACTCTTATCTCTTACAGCAAATGTAGTCCAGTCAGTAGATTGAAACTGTGCTTGAAGTTTTTGGGTCGCATCCTCAGGCCAGACTTTGACTATTCTTACAGAAGATTTTTCACTTTTAACAAGAGGAGAATACCTGGGGTATAAAAACAGTGCAAGGTGATCAGATTTGCCCAAATGTGGAAGAGGTAGTGCTTTATAGGCATCAACAATATTTGTATAAACGTGATCTAATATTTTGTTCTCTCTTGTAGCACAAGTGACATTTCGATAAAATTTCGGTAACACAGTTTTTAAATTAGAGTGATTAAAATCTCCTGCTACAATGTAGGCTCCGTCTGGTTGAACAATTTGTTGCTTATTTATCGCTTTTTGTAGTTCTTTCATTGCAGATTTTGCATTAGCATCAGGTGGAATATATGCTGCCATAATGATAACAGAAGTGAATTCCCTAGGTAAATAAAAGGGCCTGCACTTTAGCATCAAATATTCTGAATTAACAGAGAAGTAGTTTTCAATGATTGTAGAATTAGTGCACCAATGGTGATTTATATAAATGCATAGCCCACCACCTTAGGATTTTCCAGATTCAATACTATTCCTATCTGCTCTGAAGATATCGTGACCCTCAAGTTTAATAACATTGTTTGGGATATCATCATTTAACCATGTTTCTGTGAAAAGTAATATGTTACTGTCTCTGATGTTTTTACGTGCATACATCCTTAATTTTAGCTCATCAATCTTATTAGTGAGGGACCGCACATTGGCGAGAACAATACTGGGCAAGGGGACCCGATGGGGGAACGCCGACAGTCTATAGCAGATGCCTCCACGCTTGCCACGCCTCTGTTTACGATCCCTCAGCCGTCTTGGCACTCCTTGCCTTGACAGAGCAAACACCGGAGGCTCCTCAGCAGTCCACTGCAAACTGACAGGCTCATAGATGTTCCGGAGGTTAGTAGAAACAGTTTGCGAGTATTGAATTTTAATATCCAAAAGTTCACGCCGGCTGTACCTGATATTTGCGGTACTGATCAAAGTTAGCAGGCTTAAAATAACCAGCAAAGTAGCAACCTGTGTATTGGGATTTGCTAGACACAGAGCCTCGCGTTGGCGAGAACAATACTGGGCACATTGGTGAGAACAATACTGGGCAAGGGGACCCGATGGGGGAACGCCGACAGTCTATAGCGGATGCCTCCACGCTTGCCACGCCTCTGTTTACGATCCCTCAGCCGTCTTGGCACTCCTTGCCTTGACAGAGCAAACACCGGAGGCTCCTCAGCAGTCCACTGCAAATTGACAGGCTCATAGATGTTCCGGAGGTTAGTAGAAACAGTTTGCGAGTATTGAATTTTAATATCCAAAAGTTCATGCCGGCTGTACCTGATATTTGCGGTACTGATCAAAGTTAGCAGGCTTAAAATAACCAGCAAAGTAGCAACCTGTGTATTGGGATTTGCTAAACACAGAGCCTCGCGTTGTGCACGCGCCGCCATCTTGGAATGCATATATATAGTGAAGCAGCAGTACCTAAAGAAGCCCAAACACCAACATACAAAAAGCCATAAAGTATATAAAATAAAACAAGTGCAGGCGATCCGGATCGGACTAAACTAAGCATATAAACAACTGATGTATACAACTCGTCATAGGCCAAACACATATATCCAATCATATAGAAGGAGCGAAAAACACACCCATATTACGTACCGTACCTGACAAAGCTAATATAGACAATGACACTTTCAAGGGGCGTGTGCATAGAGCATTAGGCAGACAGCACAAGTATCCAATCGTGCACAGGAGCAATGGATGCGCTCATATTGTATTCCAAGCAATGAGACAATAAAGGGGAGTGTAGAGCATGCCGACCGAATACAAAGAGGCGTATGTAACCTCCTGGGGCCAATCAGATTGCAACACCCAGCCAATTCCTACCTTCTCTATATACTGGAACAACAGTTAGCATCTGAAGGGGCAGTGGCACTATTCCCGACGAACCAAAAGGCAGAAAATATACAACATCAGGCTCGCAACAAAATGATATATTCTCAGTGTCATTGTCATCACATTAGAACTCACGATCAATCATCAAGTGAAATATATATTGTCAACAAACAAAAAATGAATTCAGAAGTATAATGAATTAGAAAACGAAAATGAAAAATAATAATTAAATACATAACCCAAGTCAACATCTCCAGATAAAGAAATGCAAATAACAGATAGGAGCATGAGCCATATCCCTACATTCTAAAAAATAAAAATAAACATAAAAATGTGCCAAACCATTCTAAGATATATAGTATATACTACAAACGAAAATACAGGCTGATACACAAATACACTAGGCAGAGAGCAATGCATCCGACACCCATTAAAACCGTGTAGTGCAATGGTGTAAAGGTGAATAAACCTATGTTGAAAAATATAAAAGACATGTAGAAATAAACATTAAAAACAAATGGCAACATATCAGATGGACAAAAGACAGCTCCTGAACCATAGAGACCAGATTTAGACATAGTCATATGGGGGAACAAATCAACAGGCATATTTACAAACGTTTAGATCATATAGCATACTGGGAAATCGTATAGTAGAGTTAAAACTTTAACAGCCATTGTCAAAATGTGAATATCGTAAATAGAATAGTCTAGTCATATAGGCTGAAGATTGCAAAAAAAACAAAACAACAAATATCAGCATAACAATATGCAGGCATGTATAAGTATATATGAGCAAAATAATAATATGAGCAAAAAAAATTTGCAAAAAAATATATGCAGATATATATGAGCATATATGAGCAAAGAAAGGGGGGGGCATACAAAAGGCAAGGGAAATAAACACATAGAAAAAGTAAAAGGAAAGTAAACTCTCAGAGTATGGAACACAAGACTCCTACAGTCAAAAAAATAAAAAACATAGACAAAATGATCAAAAAATGATCAAAAAAAGGAGATCAAAAAAGAGATCCAAAAATAATCAAAAAAAATATAATTTATAATAACCAAAAAATGTAATGACCAAAAAAATATATATGACTAAAAAATATATAAAAAAAATATATATGACCAAAAAAAATATATATATGGACATGGACTCCCACTAATGTCATATTGGATCCCAGCACTCATATATAACTTAATTTGTGTCATGTCCATAACATGTAGCAGGGCCAGGTTTCGTCCGTGGTCGTCATGCTTATAGATAGCAATGCCACTCCGTATTAATGTTAAGTCCCTTGGGTGACAAGGTGCCTAATTCAAAAACCCAGCGTGCTTCTTTGCGTAGAAGAAGTTTATTCCTGTCATCACCCCTTCTGAGTGGCGGGATATGATCAATGATGCGAAATATAATGTCGTTCACAGAATGCTTGGCCTCGAGAAAGTGACGTGCCACTGGCTGATCTGCTTTACCAGATTTTAGGGCTGTCCAGATGGCCAAACGATGATTGGTCATTCTTGTTCTGGCATTATCACTAGTCTTTCCAGTGTAAAATTTCCTACAGGGGCAATGAAGAAGATAAACAATGTATGTTGTTGTGCACATGAGAAAAGTGCTGATCTGATATTTCTTCTTTTTGTCAGGATGTTGGAAACTTGAGCCTGTCAGCATACTGTTGCAGGTGACGCAACTCGTGCAGCAAAAGCAACTCTTCTTTTTCTTTACGAGATTCGTTATCATCTTGGATGTCAGTCTTAACCAATAAATCTCTGAGACTTCATCCCCTTTTGTATGGCACTCTCGGTCTGACTGAATTAGCTTTAATTCATCTCTCATGGCTTTAACTATTCTATTCTTGTAGGGAAAGTATTCTGTGGACCACATCAATGATGATATATGTCTGTTCCAAAGCACTTTGTTTGCATCCTGTAAGTAATGGCATCCTGTACCCCCTGTTTCTGAATCTTCGGGTCATCTCATCTAGTTGCATTTTGCACCGTTCAGTATCAGTGTTATTTCTGATGACTCTTTGGTACTGAGCTTTAGGAATGTTTTTAATTAGTGAGGGTGGATGACAGCTGTCAGCTCGGAGTAGGGAGTTCCTGTCGGTGTTTTTCCTGAACAGGGTAGTACCCAGACCAACCTGGTACTTGAAAACTCTAACGTCCAGGTAATCAATGGTATCACAATGGACATTATACTGGAATCTGATGGTATGCTCGAGCTTATTCAGATACGTTACATACGCCTCTTTGTATTCGGTCGGCACGCTCTACACTCCCCTTTATTGTCTCACTGTTTGGATTATAATATGAGTGCGTCCATTGCTGTGCACAATTGGATACTTGTGCTGTCTGCCTAATGCTCTATGCACATGCCCCTTGAAAGTGTCATCGTCTATATTAGCTTTGTCAGGTACGGGACAGAAGTGGACAGAGCAATTGCATCCTTATTTTCACTAATCTCACATACCAATATCTTTATTGTTTTGATTTGTTTTCATTTTCACAGACATACTTAGTAGCTCTTATTTTGCACACAGTGCTCACTGATTTGTAAATTGATTTGAGGGTGGGCCAAATAGGCCTATATATGTTTTAATTTCACAATGTTTGATTGTCAGAAGAAGGGGTTTTCTTACCCTGAAACGTCCCTATAAATTATTTTGCAAAGTTGACTGAAATCCGGTGAGTGCTTTATACTACAGTATATATATATATATACACAAATATATATATATACTGTACACTACTGTAAATAAAAAGTTGTTTGCTTTAAATTTCAAATCCTGTGAGTGCCGCTTCCCTACCACAACTTCTGTATGGGTTCTTTTGAGATATCATTTTCCGAGATAAACACCCTGGTAACTAACCATTAAGTGAGAATGCCTGCCTTTTTAAATTTTCTGTATATATAATATATATATATATATATATATATATATAGTACACACACACACACACACATATATATGACACACACACACACACATATATATATATATATATACATACACACACACACATATATATATATATATATATACAGTATATACACACACACACATATATATATATATATATATATATATATATATATATATATATATATATATATATATATATATATATATATATATATATATATATATATATATATATATGTGTATGTATATATTTGGCTCAATGAAATATAGGGCTGGTCTTTAATTTTTTCCAGGGCTGATTTTTATTCCCAGTCCGGAGCTGGCGAGGTTGCAATATCCAAAGTCCTCAAGTTAGCACACGTCGGGTTTTGCTCGCTCGCAAACAATTTACTTTGAACTTGTAATATGTGCGCTAGCTCTTGTGTGTTAAAAGTTTACTTCCACCGGTTTTGCACACAAGCAAACGTGTTAAATAGTGTACCACTTGTAATCTGGCCCAAAATTTAAAAAAAAAATTGGTTTACAACAGATCCTGATATATATAAAAAAAACTTAAATGATAAATGTCCTTTGTTCAGGTCAACCCTATAAAATACCAAGGAAGAGATATAGATACTGTGGAAATTCTTGTGCATGATTATTGAGTTGTTATTGTACTTCAGTTATAGAGCAGTGGCCAAATCACATTCCTAAACTGTTTTTCATTCCATCATGCTAGTCATGAATACACTAGTTTCAACAGGTGATCTACCTTTAGAGGCAATATAAATCCATTGCATAATCTCTAGTTTTTAATCTACATGTAAAACAGTTAATGCAACACTGCATCAATAAATAAATGCAAACAGGTGAAAGTTCTGAATACCTGGAGAAATATGGTTTATTCTTTGGCAATTTAAACCTTTCTAGATTGTAAACATCAACCTGTTGGCACTATCTGGATAAATGCAATACATACCCTACAATACAAGAGAACACAGTTTATTGACACCACTATTTGACCTTACACTTAACAAACGGAAACTAACATTAAAAGGATATAAAACTGTGCATCAAAGTAAACATAAACAGATTGTATTAAAAAAACATCAAACAGCTTACTTGTTTTCTTGCAAAATAGCACTTAGAATTTCTTAGTGTGCTTCCTGTCACATGATTTTGCAGAAAAAGTCCTCTGGTGAGCATAGGCAAAAAAACTGACTTCCTGTTGCTAGTGCATGTGTCTGCTAGTATACTACAGGAAAGTCTTCCTCTGTGAAAAGCACAATTGGGCAGAAAGAAGCTACTCCCAGGTGGCAACCGGGCCATAAAAAAGCTGCTGTTCGTTCCTAGCAGACTGCTTCTCTTTCTGTTTTGCATATGTATTATGACCCTGGGGATAGTCTCCCTAAGGGTCATGGGGGAAACCAGACGTGGACTCCTTGCCTAATGTGCTTAGAGGGATATGGCTGCACTTCACTGATGAGGCTCAAAGAAGGCCGAAACGATCATCTGGGGTTGCCGTTTTCCTTGTTCAGGGGAGAATTGCTTAATTCTGTGTAATTTACATACAAAATTTTACGCTTTTGATCAAATATCATTTTTGGTGAACAATTTTGTAATGATTCTTGATGCACCTTAAAGGGATAGGAAAGTCAAAATTAAACTTGCATGATACAGATAAAGCATGTTATTTTGAGACACTTTTAAATTCACATCTATTTTGAAATGTGCTTTGATTTATTGGTATCCCTTGTTGAAAAAAAAAATGCACATATCTTACAGCTAGCTGCTGATTGGTGCCTGCACACATTTTTCTCTTGTGATTGGCTGACTAGATGTGTTCAACTAGCTGCTAGTAGTGCAATGTTGTTCCTTCAGCAATGGATAACAAAAGAATGAAGCAAATTTGATAATATAAGTAAATTGTAAAGTTATTTTAACATTGTATGTTCTTTCTGAATTATGAAAGAACATTTTGTAGTTTCCTATCCCTTTAACAATGCATTTTTTCTTGAGAATTTTTGTGGGAATAATTCAATTATTACTTTTCTATGATTTTTAAATTATGATTTTCATTGTGCCCTTTTGTAATGTATGTATCTCCTTTCCATACAAAAATGCAGCACCTCTTTGCAGCACACCCTATTTTCAGGGTGAAAAGTAGATTTAGATAATTTCACCAGGGAAATAGGACTGGCGGCATTCTTATAGAATCTCACCAGCCCAGAGAGTTTTTAAGAATCTGGCCCTTAAAGGGATAGTCAAGTCCAAAAAAACTTTCATGTTTCAAATAGGGCATGTCATTTTAAACAACTTTCCATTTTACTTTTATCACCAATTTTGCTTTGTTCTCTTGGTATTCTTAGTTGAAAGCTAAACCTAGGAAGGCTCATATGATAATTTCTAAGCCCTTGAAGGTCGCCTCTTATCACATGCTTTTTTATTTGCTTTTCACAACAGGGGAGAACTAGTTCATGTGAGCAATATAGATAACATTGTGATCAAGCCCGTGGCTTGTGACAGACACTGCACTAATTGGCTAAAATGAAAGTAAATAGATAATAAATAAAATGTCATGTGATCAGGGGGCTGTCAGAAGATGCTTAGATACAAGTTAATCACAGAGGTAAAAAGTATATTTATATAACTGTGTTGGTTATGCAAAATTGGGGAATGGGTAATAAAGGGATTATCTATCTTTTTAAACAACACACATTTGGGTGTTTACTGTCCCTTTAACATTGGGCTTTAGTAATCAGATAAAATAAAGAAGCATTTCTGTGTGTAAAAAGTGATAAGATAAGGAAATATGATCTCCATACAAGGGCAGTCCATTTTAATGGGTTGTGGTTTTAAAGATCAAAAACAGCAAATACATGTGCAAAAATATACCTAAAACAAAAGTTTCCTATAAATGTTATATTTATTTTAAAGGCACATTCCGCTTCCATGACTGAGGGGGGAAATTTTTAAAAAAGATAAAAGATCAAAAGATTTGTTCTTAAAGGGAACAGGAGGTGGCCCATCAGGACTTCATACCTATAACACACACACATATATACTGTATATATATATATATATATATATATATATATATATATATATATATATATATATATATATATATATATACGGCTTGCATAAACAGAAGATATCATAGGCTTGAAATAGTAAAAACAGTTTCTTTAATGATCCCACATAGGGTTTAAAATAACCTAGGAGGTTACAGCAAGGGTGTTACAGCACAAATGAGCATTGAAATGCTAACATTTTTCGGCCAGCGGCCGTAATCGTAGCTCACGGTTTTCATGAGTGTCTCATGTTTGGGGATACATAAGGACTGTTTCTTTGGAGTTCTCTATGGATGGTATTTTTTGGAGCGGTTCTACACCTGTTATAAGTTTTTGTCTAATTTAAGACATTGAGCTTTTGTTCATACATACACTCTTTACCTAGTGCATAGCATGAGGACATAAAGAATTGGCAATATTTATACTTATGCAGATACATTGCCATGTTTTGAAACAGAAGCATTGCCACTTTACTATAACAGCCCTACGTTTGGTTTGAGTTACTTGTGTATTCTCTCTGTTTGCTTATTATATATATATATATATATATATATATATATATATATATATATATATATATATATATATATATATATATATATATATATATATATATATACATGTACAACAGATTTTTTGTTTATTTTAGTAACAACTCATAAAAAGCTCATATACAACTCATAAAAAGCTCATGCAGGTATTATGTAAGATGGAGACCAACTTTCAAAGAACTGTGAAAATACATCAAAAATAGATGTGCATTATAAATAATAATAACTAGAGTGGCAGAGCCCCTTTAAACTATGTTAAAGCATGGTAGTACCCCAACCACAAGTCCAGCCTTCTCACTACTAATCACAACTACACATCAGCAGCAGGTTGATTTAACTTGAACAGCTCAAGTGATAGAGGAGCCATAGTTCCTTTATCACTGCTTCCCTCACTTTATAGGGGCAGGAAACCCAATTTTTGTTCTTTCATGATTCAGATAGTGCATAAAATTTTAAACAACTATACAATTTACTAATATTATGTAATCTGCTTCATTATATAAGTATACTTTGTTGAAAACATAGCTAGGTAGACTAAGCACATGGGTGCTATTTGTTGATAAGTGGTTTCACATTTTATATGTGCAACCAAAACATATCTCCATGCTATATCAGAACTACCTTAGAAGAAAAGAACAAGACTGTACAGTATACTTAAAATCATGGAATAGCCAGTACAGTCTCCAGACTTAGCCACTGCACGCTGTTAGGACATTCCATGCTGACCTAACAGCACTGGGCTTTAACGCCATTAGGACAGCATGGAACATCCTACCTTATATTGCTTCCTGCAGCCTCCTCCTTTTAGGGAATGGGAAATCCAACTAGGGAGCAATCCCCCATGATCTGATCACGGCCCTGAAATCACGTGTTCGCATTGACACATTTTTCCAGCAAGTGTTTACTATCGGTGTGAGGAGGTTAGGGTGTGTGGAACTCAGAATGCAGGAACAGATAAACAGAACAATGAAAGTCTTTTAAAAGCTTTACTGATTGATAAGCAAAAGAACAGTTGGTAGTTCAAATTGAAGATCACAGAAACAGCAAGTTTGCACATAGGTCCAATGGAGAACAATAAAGTCCAATACAAAGTTGTAGTAACACAGTCCAATGAAATTTTGCAGTAAAGGATGAGGCTGTCCCAGAATACTTGGTAGGTACAGCAGGCACAGCTTGGTTTGAGGAAAGCTGTCGCTGGTATAATAGACACAGGGTTCTCAGCATGCACAGGATACCCAGCAGGTACTATTGGTGAGACTGTCACAGAATACCCGATAGGTACAGAAGGCACAGCTGTTTTGAGGTAGACTGTTGCTGGTATAGTAGACACAGGGTTCTCAGCAGGCACCAGATACCCAGTGGGTACTGTCGGTGAGACAGGATACCAGATAAATACAGCAGGCACAGGTTTCAAGCAAGACTGTTTGACTTTCAAGAACCAGGTGAGTATATGCAGGTACAAGGTAAGTACGTTTGGTCTCTGAAGCAAGGTGAGCATACACATGTATCAGGTAAGTATGCTCGGTCTCCTAAGCAAGGTGAGCATACACAGATACCAGGTAAGTATGATTGGTCTCTGGAACAAGGTGAGAATATGCAGGTACAAGATAAGTATCTAATGGTAAGAGTGAGCTAAAAGCTTACTACACCTATAATTTGAACAATATAACTCGATAGTCTATGAAAAAATTGGTTACAGTGTACTCACAAATCTTAGTATAAATTTAAACAGATAGTATTTATTGTATAAAATATCAATGAAAAAATGTCTCACAATGTACAAGTATATCTGAACTGTTATTCGCAAGTATATATAAAAATTCAAGGTGTGGATGAACCTTAATAAACCTCTTGGTACTAATTAATCTAAGGTGCACCTTGTTAGATTAAATACAATAATAATGCACATTCTATTTAGTCAAACCTAAAAAAATGGATCCACAATAAATCTTCATAAAAAGATGATATACACTTTAAATTCACAATTTAAAAACAAACTAATGAATTGCCTACGTGTATCGCAATGTTGCGGTAGTGACAAATATGTTTTTAGGACTGCCCCTTATGTAATAATTTAGTCCTTATTATAGTCCCAAGTCACTTTGGAAAGAGATTGTATTTTGGAGCGAGGATTGCTTCTTAACTTGTTTCTTAACTCGTATATAGTTGGAGTTATAATGTTTCAATGAACAATCGTATTCCAATAGACAATGATGTCCCAACAGACAATGGAGTCCCACTCACCGAAATCCGAAAGCTTTATACTGTGCTTTTCCCGACCTTACCTCATCACACGTACCCCTCTTGTCAGTCTCTGCATTTACACTGCCACTTCCGGGTTCGCTGACGTATGTCGCGATCGCTCTGCTACTGATCGCTTTCTCCTCCTTGCTTGTGTCGGCGCGGTAGAGCTTCCTTGGTTGCCTAGCAACCCTGTTTCGCACCGGCCCCTTCTGCTGACGTCAGAAGGTCTTCTTATTCCGGCGTCTCCTCTCCTCTGTGCCTGTTTGTTCTGATTACACGGCTTGTGTGTACCTTTTGAACTTCTTGTATTGCTGGCTTGTTTAACTTCAACCCTGCTTAACCCCTACCTGCCTGATACCTGATAACTGGACATTGCTTGTTTGATAATTCTACTGGTTAACCCAGGGGCGTATTAAGGCATAGGCCAACAAGGCCGGTGCCTAGGGCAGCAGATTTTTAAGGGGCAGCAGAATTTTGAGTCCCTAGGGCCACTCTACTGAACTCAGGGCCGGGTGGCTAAATCAACCAATTACTAATGACTTAAATGGCTGACCTGGCTATTGCTATCCTATGGGATTGTATGTGGGTTCGCATGACATGGTGACAGTGGAGGCGGAGCTCACTTGCGCAGCCTGGACTGAGAGGGAATGCGGTATTCTTCCTAGCTCCACCATGTGATTGAGACTCACACAGACTACACAGTGCAGTGTGCACTACCCCGTGACCACTGTGAAACAGTGTATGCCTTTCTCCCTTCAATACATCTTCATTAGGCATTAAAATACTTAAACAGATTAGTCACTAAATACTTGTACATTTACTGTTTGTCTATCTCTCATACATGCAAAGAATAAGTATTTATTGCTGAATCTATACAACTATGTGACTTAAAACACAACTGAAAATATGTTGTATGCATTTAATACATTCAGAAACAATACAAATATATACTTTATTATGATTGTATCATGTGACTTTATCCCCTAGGATACAATTCCTAAACCTATCATAACTAATATTGTATTTTTTAAGTACTTTTAAAGGCCAGTTTGTATATTCATTACATATTTATCCAAGCAGATATTTTGCTTAAATAACTGTCAATCACTAAAGAAGATGTTTAAGGTTAAACAACTACCTACTGATAAACTATCATACAATGAAGGGTATTTTTTCTGATATAAACACTTTAATCATCTGACTTGCAAAATAATGTCTTAATATCTTAATAATGTCTTAATATGTCTTAATCAGCGCTGCAGAATCTGTTGGCGCTCTACAAATAACCGATAATAATATATATATATATATATGTGTGTGTGTATATATATATATATATATATAGTCCATGTAGAAAATAAGGTAACAGCACCACAGCACACAATCTTCTTTTAAAGGTGAAAAATCTTTATTTGAGGTTTAGCAACCAGTAAAAAAGCGACGTTTCGGACCTACATAGTCCTTAATCATGCATAAGTTAAAATCAAACAAACAGACTTTAAAAAGGGTATCTGGACCAATCATGCTTCAAATCTCAGTGTTAATTGGTTTAACCCATACCTATCCAGGTTTGTAAATTTCAACAACACAGTGACCTCTAGTGGTACCAGAATATATTCCATCATTTAAAACCATTATAAAAACAAATACAAATCATAATCTCTATTCAGACCATATGGATGTAATGTGTTCAGACGTTTAATCCACCATACTTCTTTCTGTTTTAGTTTTAGTTCCCTATTACCCCCTCTTCTATGATGGGGGATATGGTCAATCACTTGAAAGCGAAGCTGGCTTACTGTATGGCCCATATTTGTAAAATGTGCTGATACTGGAAGTGACATATCTTTTGATTTAATGGATGCTTTATGTTGACTAAACCTATCCCTGGCGGCTTGGGTGGTCTCGCCAATGTAACAAAGGCCACATGGGCATTTAAGTAGGTAGATTGCATAGTTAGTTTGGCATGTATATAACCCATTGATTGTATATTGCTTTCTTTTGTCATTTTGTGCTAAGAATTTCCCTTTAATAACTGAATTACATTGGGCACAGTGTAAGCAGGGGTAACAGCCTTTATTAGGGGTAGTTAAGTAATTTACATCAGACATTTTAGTTGTACCTATGTCAGCTTTTACTATGTGATCCCTAAGATTTTTTACCCTTCTATATGATGGCATAGGAGGGAGTTTAAATGATTCTATCTCTGGATTATATTTTGACAAAAGGTGCCAGTGTTTTCTTACTATTCTAATACTTTTTGATCTCTAACTATTCTTTTAGTACGCAAAAGTTTTGCGTACTAAAAGAATAGTTAGAGATCAAAAAGTATTGCCAGAAAGACTAGTGTCTATGGGCAATAAATTTATCCAAAGAGGATATCCAAAAGAAAATATCGCTAAAAACATTCAGGATTTGGATAGAATACATGATAAAAAACCAACAGAGAAAGGAACAGATAGATTAGTGCTTTCAATGGAATACAGTGACAAGAGTAATGACATCTTTAGAATAGTAAGAAAACACTGGCACCTTTTGTCAAAATATAATCCAGAGATAGAATCATTTAAACTCCCTCCTATGCCATCATATAGAAGGGTAAAAAATCTTAGGGATCACATAGTAAAAGCTGACATAGGTACAACTAAAATGTCTGATGTAAATTACTTAACTACCCCTAATAAAGGCTGTTACCCCTGCTTACACTTTGCCCAATGTAATTCAGTTATTAAAGGGAAATTCTTAGCACAAAATGACAAAAGAAAGCAATATACAATCAATGGGTTATATACATGCCAAACTAACTATGCAATCTACCTACTTAAATGCCCATGTGGCCTTTGTTACATTGGCGAGACCACCCAAGCCGCCAGGGATAGGTTTAGTCAACATAAAGCATCCATTAAATCAAAAGATATGTCACTTCCAGTATCAGCACATTTTACAAATATGGGCCATACAGTAAGCCAGCTTCGCTTTCAAGTGATTGACCATATCCCCCATCATAGAAGAGGGGGTAATAGGGAACTAAAACTAAAACAGAAAGAAGTATGGTGGATTAAACGTCTGAACACATTACATCCATATGGTCTGAATAGAGATTATGATTTGTATTTGTTTTTATAATGGTTTTAAATGATGGAATATATTCTGGTACCACTAGAGGTCACTGTGTTGTTGAAATTTACAAACCTGGATAGGTATGGGTTAAACCAATTAACACTGAGATTTGAAGCATGATTGGTCCAGATACCCTTTTTAAAGTCTGTTTGTTTGATTTTAACTTATGCATGATTAAGGACTATGTAGGTCCGAAACGTCGCTTTTTTACTGGTTGCTAAACCTCAAATAAAGATTTTTCACCTTTAAAAGAAGATTGTGTGCTGTGGTGCTGTTACCTTATTTTCTACATGGACTGTATACACTGGAGTTTGGCTGATACTCCTTGGTAACGTGCACACAGGTGGGAAAGAAACTTTACTAAAACCTATGGTGCTGGATTCAACTCACTTACTTCTTATATATATATATATATATATGTGTGTGTGTGTATATATATATATATATATATATTTATATATATATATATGTGTGTGTGTGTGTATATATATATATATATATATATATATATATATGTGCGTGTGTGTATATATATATATATATGTGTGTGTGTGTATATATATATATATATATTTATATATATATATATATGTGTGTGTGTGTGTGTATATATATATATGTGTGTGTGTATATATATATATATATATATATATATATATATATGTGCGTGTGTGTATATATATATATATGTGTGTGTATATATATATATAGAAACATAGATATTGACGGCAGATAAGAGCCATAGGCCCAGCAAGTCTGCCCGACCTTACCTAACAGTATAAACTTATCTAGTTCGTAGGATAGCCCTATGCTTGTCCCATGCATTTTTAAAGTCCCCCACAGTGTTTGTTGCTACTACCTCTTGAGGAAGTTTATTCCATAAATCAATCACTCTTTCTGTAAAGAAGTGCTTCCTCAAATTACTTCTGAATCTACTACCCTTTAGCTTGAGCTCATGACCCCTTGTTCTTGAATTTTCCATTTTATGTAAAATACCCACAGCCTCAGTTTTACTAAACCCTTTAATGTACTTGAAAGTTGCTATCATATCACCTCTTTCCCTTCTCTCCTCTAAGCTATACATATTTAGGTCATTGAGCCTATCCTGGTAAGTTTTATTTTTTAGACCATGTACCATTTTGGTAGCCCTCCTTTGCACAGATTCAAGTTTGTTAATATCCTTCTGAAGATATGGTCTCCAGAACTGCACACAATACTCAAGATGAGGCCTAACTAATGATCTATAAAGTGGCATAAGAACCTTACTATTTCTGCTGCAAATACCTCTACCAATACATCCAAGCATTCTGCTAGCCTTACTCGCTGCATTACTACATTGTTTACTAAGTTTTAAATCATCTGAAATAATAATTCCCAAGTCCTGTTCCTCGTCTGTAACAGTCAGTAAAGTGTCATTGAGTCTGTAATTAACATTTGGATTTTTCTTCCCTAAATGCATTATTTTACACTTTGCTGTGTTAAACTTTAGATCCCAGTTGTTTGTCCAATCCTCCAATTGTTGTATATCACTTCTCATTTTGTCTACCCCCCCTGGAACATCCACTCTGTTGCAAATTTTTGTATCATCTGCAAAGAGACATACTTTCCCCTGTAGCCCTTTGCTGATATCGCAGATAAATATGTTAAACAAAACAGGCCCCAGAACTGACCCCTGAGGAACACCACTAGTAACAGCCCCCTCTGCTGAATGAACTCCATTTACTAAGACACTTTGTTTTCTGTCCTTAAGCCAGCATTCCACCCAGTTCACAATTTTTGAATCTAGACCAAGGAGATATAGTTTGTGAATAAGTTTATTGTGTGGGACGGTGTCAAATGCTTTGCTGAAATCTAGATATGCTACATCAACTGCTCCTCCCTTGTCTAATACTTTTGTTACATAATCAAAGAAGTCAATTAGATTAGTCTGACATGATCTCCCTGAAGTAAAACCATGCTGATTTTGGTCCTCTAAATTGTTTGTCTTTATGTAAGTCATAATTCTTTCTTTTAAGAGGCTTTCCATTAATTTCCCTACTACTGAAGTTAAACTAACTGGCCTGTAGTTTCCAGATTCTTCTCTACTGCCCTTTTTATGAAGGGGTATTACATTTGCTATTCTCCAATCATCTGGGACAGCTCCTGTTAATAGTGACTGATTAAACAGATCAGTTAATGGGACAGTTAGCACTGATCGAAGTTCTTTTAAAACCCTTGGATGAATATTATCAGGACCCACTGCCTTTGTAACATTTATTTTTGATAATGCTAACAAAACCTCATCCTCTGTAAAAAGATTACTGTTAAGCTTGTTTCTATTTTGCGTAGCATCCCTTAATGTAGACATTGTATCTTCACAATCTTTAGTGAAAACAGAACAGAAGTAATCATATATAGATATGTGTGTGTGTGTGTATATATATATATATATACTTAGTTGAAAGCTAAACCTAGGAAGGCTCATATGATAATTTCTAAGCCCTTGAAGGTCGCCTCTTATCACATGCTTTTTTATTTGCTTTTCACAACAGGGGAGAACTAGTTCATGTGAGCAATATAGATAACATTGTGATCAAGCCCGTGGCTTGTGACAGACACTGCACTAATTGGCTAAAATGAAAGTAAATAGATAATAAATAAAATGTCATGTGATCAGGGGGCTGTCAGAAGATGCTTAGATACAAGTTAATCACAGAGGTAAAAAGTATATTTATATAACTGTGTTGGTTATGCAAAATTGGGGAATGGGTAATAAAGGGATTATCTATCTTTTTAAACAACACAAATTTGGGTGTTTACTGTCCCTTTAACATTGGGCTTTAGTAATCAGATAAAATAAAGAAGCATTTCTGTGTGTAAAAAGTGATAAGATAAGGAAATATGATCTCCATACAAGGGCAGTCCATTTTAATGGGTTGTGGTTTTAAAGATCAAAAACAGCAAATACATGTGCAAAAATATACCTAAAACAAAAGTTTCCTATAAATGTTATATTTATTTTAAAGGCACATTCCGCTTCCATGACTGAGGGGGGAAATTTTTAAAAAAGATAAAAGATCAAAAGATTTGTTCTTAAAGGGAACAGGAGGTGGCCCATCAGGACTTCATACCTATAACACACACACATATATATTGTATATATATATATATATATATATATATATATATATATATATATATATATATATATATATATATACGGCTTGCATAAACAGAAGATATCATAGGCTTGAAATAGTAAAAACAGTTTCTTTAATGATCCCACATAGGGTTTAAAATAACCTAGGAGGTTACAGCAAGGGTGTTACATCACAAATGAGCATTGAAATGCTAACATTTTTCGGCCAGCGGCCGTAATCGTAGCTCACGGTTTTCATGAGTGTCTCATGTTTGGGGATACATAAGGACTGTTTCTTTGGAGTTCTCTATGGATGGTATTTTTTGGAGCGGTTCTACACCTGTTATAAGTTTTTGTCTAATTTAAGACATTGAGCTTTTGTTCATACATACACTCTTTACCTAGTGCATAGCATGAGGACATCAAGAATTGGCAATATTTATACTTATGCAGATACATTGCCATGTTTTGAAACAGAAGCATTGCCACTTTACTATAACAGCCCTACGTTTGGTTTGAGTTACTTGTGTATTCTCTCTGTTTGCTTATTATATATATATATATATATATATATATATATATATATATATATATATATACATGTACAACAGATTTTTTGTTTATTTTAGTAACAACTCATAAAAAGCTCATATACAACTCATAAAAAGCTCATGCAGGTATTATGTAAGATGGAGACCAACTTTCAAAGAACTGTGAAAATACATCAAAAATAGATGTGCATTATAAATAATAATAACTAGAGTGGCAGAGCCCCTTTAAACTATGTTAAAGCATGGTAGTACCCCAACCACAAGTCCAGCCTTCTCACTACTAATCACAACTACACATCAGCAGCAGGTTGATTTAACTTGAACAGCTCAAGTGATAGAGGAGCCATAGTTCCTTTATCACTGCTTCCCTCACTTTATAGGGGCAGGAAACCCAATTTTTGTTCTTTCATGATTCAGATAGTGCATAAAATTTTAAACAACTATACAATTTACTTATATTATGTAATCTGCTTCATTATATAATTATACTTTGTTGAAAACATAGCTAGGTAGACTAAGCACATGGGTGCTATTTGTTGATAAGTGGTTTCACATTTTATATGTGCAACCAAAACATATCTCCATGCTATATCAGAACTACCTTAGAAGAAAAGAACAAGACTGTACAGTATACTTAAAATCATGGAATAGCCAGTACAGTCTCCAGACTTAGCCACTGCACGCTGTTAGGACATTCCATGCTGACCTAACAGCACTGGGCTTTAACGCCATTAGGACAGCATGGAACATCCTACCTTATATTGCTTCCTGCAGCCTCCTCCTTTTAGGGAATGGGAAATCCAACTAGGGAGCAATCCCCCATGATCTGATCACGGCCCTGAAATCACGTGTTCGCATTGACACATTTTTCCAGCAAGTGTTTACTATCGGTGTGAGGAGGTTAGGGTGTGTGGAACTCAGAATGCAGGAACAGATAAACAGAACAATGAAAGTCTTTTAAAAGCTTTACTGATTGATAAGCAAAAGAACAGTTGGTAGTTCAAATTGAAGATCACAGAAACAGCAAGTTTGCACATAGGTCCAATGGAGAACAATAAAGTCCAATACAAAGTTGTAGTAACACAGTCCAATGAAATTTTGCAGTAAAGGATGAGGCTGTCCCAGAATACTTGGTAGGTACAGCAGGCACAGCTTGGTTTGAGGAAAGCTGTCGCTGGTATAATAGACACAGGGTTCTCAGCATGCACAGGATACCCAGCAGGTACTATTGGTGAGACTGTCACAGAATACCAGATAGGTACAGAAGGCACAGCTGTTTTGAGGTAGACTGTTGCTGGTATAGTAGACACAGGGTTCTCAGCAGGCACCAGATACCCAGTGGGTACTGTCGGTGAGACAGGATACCAGATAAATACAGCAGGCACAGGTTTCAAGCAAGACTGTTTGACTTTCAAGAACCAGGTGAGTATATGCAGGTACAAGGTAAGTACGTTTGGTCTCTGAAGCAAGGTGAGCATACACATGTATCAGGTAAGTATGCTCGGTCTCCTAAGCAAGGTGAGCATACACAGATACCAGGTAAGTATGATTGGTCTCTGGAACAAGGTGAGAATATGCAGGTACAAGATAAGTATCTAATGGTAAGAGTGAGCTAAAAGCTTACTACACCTATAATTTGAACAATATAACTCGATAGTCTATGAAAAAATTGGTTACAGTGTACTCACAAATCTTAGTATAAATTTAAACAGATAGTATTTATTGTATAAAATATCAATGAAAAAATGTCTCACAATGTACAAGTATATCTGAACTGTTATTCGCAAGTATATATAAAAATTCAAGGTGTGGATGAACCTTAATAAACCTCTTGGTACTAATTAATCTAAGGTGCACCTTGTTAGATTAAATACAATAATAATGCACATTCTATTTAGTCAAACCTAAAAAAATGGATCCACAATAAATCTTCATAAAAAGATGATATACACTTTAAATTCACAATTTAAAAACAAACTAATTAATTGCCTACGTGTATCGCAATGTTGCGGTAGTGACAAATATGTTTTTAGGACTGCCCCTTATGTAATAATTTAGTCCTTATTATAGTCCCAAGTCACTTTGGAAAGAGATTGTATTTTGGAGCGAGGATTGCTTCTTAACTTGTTTCTTAACTCGTATATAGTTGGAGTTATAATGTTTCAATGAACAATCGTATTCCAATAGACAATGATGTCCCAACAGACAATGGAGTCCCACTCACCGAAATCCGAAAGCTTTATACTGTGCTTTTCCCGACCTTACCTCATCACACGTACCCCTCTTGTCAGTCTCTGCATTTACACTGCCACTTCCGGGTTCGCTGACGTATGTCGCGATCGCTCTGCTACTGATCGCTTTCTCCTCCTTGCTTGTGTCGGCGCGGTAGAGCTTCCTTGGTTGCCTAGCAACCCTGTTTCGCACCGGCCCCTTCTTCTGACGTCAGAAGGTCTTCTTATTCCGGCGTCTCCTGATACCTGATACCTGATAACTGGACATTGCTTGTTTGATAATTCTACTGGTTAACCCAGGGGCGTATTAAGGCATAGGCCAACAAGGCCGGTGCCTAGGGCAGCAGATTTTTAAGGGGCAGCAGAATTTTGAGTCCCTAGGGCCACTCTACTGAACTCAGGGCCGGGTGGCTAAATCAACCAATTACTAATGACTTAAATGGCTGACCTGGCTATTGCTATCCTATGGGATTGTATGTGGGTTCGCATGACATGGTGACAGTGGAGGCGGAGCTCACTTGCGCAGCCTGGACTGAGAGGGAATGCGGTATTCTTCCTGGCTCCACCATGTGATTGAGACTCACACAGACTACACAGTGCAGTGTGCACTACCCAGTGACCACTGTGAAACAGCGTATGCCTTTCTCCCTTCAATACATCTTCATTAGGCATTAAAATACTTAAACAGATTAGTC